>NC_089874.1:116840000-116842500 GCF_040182565.1 Anser cygnoides
ATTTAGGTCCAACCCCCCTGCCATGGGCAGAGATGCCACCCACTAGATCAGGTTGCCCAGGGCCTCATCTAACCTAGCCTTGAACACCTCCAGGGATGGGGCATCCACAACCACTCTGGGTGACTTGTGCCAGTGCCTCACAACCCTCTGAGTGAAGAATTTCCTCCTAACTTGTAATCTAAATCTTCCCTCTTTTACTTTAAAACCATTTTCCCTTGTCCTGTCATCATCTTACTGAGCAAAAAGTTGCTCTCCACCTTTATTAGAAGCCCCCTTCAAGTATTGAAAAGCTGCAATGGGGTCACCTTGGAGCCTTCTCTTCTTCAGGCTGAACATCCCCAGCTCTCTCAGCCTTTTTTCATAGGAGAGGTACTCCAGCCCTCTGATCATCTTCACAGCCCTCCTCTGGACTCACTCTAACAGATCAACATCCTTCTTGTGCTGGGGGCCCCAGACCTGGATGCAGTACTCCAAGTGGGGCCTCACAAGAACAGAGCAGAGGGGCACAATCACCTCCCTCGCCCTGCTGGCCACTCCTCTTTTGATGCAGCCCAGGATGCAGTTGGCCTTCTGGGCTGCAAGCGCGCACTGCTAAGATATAGCAATCACTTTGTAAGTAGATTTTCACTGGGATTATATAGTTCATAGAGGTGCAAAACATCCTTATCATATTTGGTATAATTTGTTCTCCACTATACAAAGATCTTTTTGGTCAAGCTTTCTAATTCTTCAGAACAGCTAGATACATATCTCTGACCCAACATCACGTTTCCCATACCTACATTGCTTAAGGACACATTTTAGAGCAAATGCCACCGTGATCCTATGTTCTTCCCAGTGTCTTGACTAATCTGCAGTCTTTGCTAATAAATACCAGTCTTCTAGCTCTAGAGAAACAAGGATATAGAGATTTGGGCATTATAGTTCGGGTTCCTTAAAACACCAATGAAATGATATAAAATTCCTGCAGGGATGCAAAGAAATGCAATGTGCTCACTATTCAGAAAACAGAGCAAGCTTTTCTGTCTGTACCAAGCATCAAAGCAAGGAGGTCGGTTTTGCCTCTCTTCAGGGTACTTCTCTCTCCTGTAATCCCTGGAATGATGTAAGGCTGACTCCTGTTGAAGAATGGATATGGAAAAACAGTATTATATTTAGTGGAAGGATTTAATTGAGGTGTTTTTTTAAGATGGCATTGTCCATATGGGAGGGATGCCTGAGGTTTAAAGACTTTGATATCCATACTGCCCCATTATGCTATCCTTGTATTTAAAAGGCTTTTGTTAAAAATACAACGAAGATGGAAATTGAAAGAAATAAAATGATAATGTATTGTACAATTCTTTATTGATTTCAGAGGCCATTTGAAATTATGTTGTTCAGTTTGTATGTATGTTTAAATATCCCACAGTTATTTCTTAAAATAAAATACACAGTAAGAGGGGGATAAAAGGAAGTGATGATACAGCTTTCCAAGGCTTTTGTTTATACATTCACATAATCTTATCCTTTTAAGGAAAACATAGGTTTTTCTTCTGTCTAACATTTTAGTATTCTCAGGTTCATGTGAATTTCTGTAAATAAAAAGTATTGGTGCTCCTAATGTTTTGTCATTTTGTCTTTGCTGTTTTCTTTTTTATCTTGGCATTCTGCATTTAATTCCTGTTCCCCTTCCCTCCACTCCACTTGCTTGTGACCATTACCTATTTCTATCAAAATGAATTATAGGCTGTCATTGCTATTGGGTAAGAACAGCATATCCCTGTGCAGCTGCAATGCCAGATCACAATATCATAGAATGGTTTGGGTTGGAAGGAACCTTAAAGTGACCTAGTTCAAGCCCCCCCACCCCCCCACCCCCCGCCCCTCCCTCCACCATGAGTAGGGACACCTTCCAGTAGACCAGGTTGTCTCAAAGCCCCATCCAGCCTAGCCTCGAACACTTCCAGGGATGGGGCATCCACCTTACCACCCTCCTAGTGCAGATTTTCTTCCTTACATCTAAACTAAACCTACCCTCCTTCCCTCCTCTTATTTAAATTATACATATATATATATAAAGTTTATTTATTTCTGTTACATATCACCTTACTCCCTGATAAAGAAATAGTTCCTGTCCATCTTTTCTGTAGGCACTCTTTAAATATTGAAAGGAATTGAAAGTCTTTCAAGACCACTTTGAGCCTCTTTGCACATACTCCTCTTTTTACCTAACTAGGAATACGTCCCCATATCAGCTTTATACATGCTGGACAGAGTTCTGGGAAGAGTGGGAGGTAGAGCCATTCTCTCATTCCTGGGCATCCCTTAGCAAATGCTTGGAAATAGCAGCTGGGTAGAACCAGTCTGTCTCCAGATGACAGTTTTCTCACATAGTATATAAAGAAGACTGAAAAAAAAAAAACAAACCAAACCAAAACAAACAAACAAAAAAGCAAAACAAAACAAAAACTCTTTAATTCCCACTTTCTCTTTGGTTATATTCCAGTCATTGCTTTTT